>NC_057801.1:484964796-484977598 GCF_018294505.1 Triticum aestivum | reverse complement strand
CAACACACGAGCACATTAACACCCCTCTCTCTTCTAAAGTTTGGACCCCAATATAGGTCTCTATCACTTTGTCTCTCGAGCATGCACACATCTCTTCCCCCACTCTCTAGTTCTCCCGGAATCTCTCTTTCCCAAGCACACGCACTATGTAGAGTGTATCTTTCCCATACACACAAAACGTCGCCCCCAAACGTCTATCTCCCTAGTTATGTGGTTCTCGCACACTCACCTCACACACCACCTCCACTTCAAACAAGCACACTTTGTCTCCTTGTGCGCCACTCTCCTCTTTCTATCTCTCCCACATGCGGACCAGCCCCAGCTCCTTCCCTGTATACATATATGTCGTGACTCTTTCCATAGCTCCATAATGTATCGTCGTTCTCAATCTCGCACATTGTTCTCTGCACCATCTATTCTAGATCTCTCATGAAGTCGCTATCACACACACGACGACTTGCTTCCCTTCTGTCTCCGTACATAGGCCAATTTCGAACAACATCAACATTTTTCCCTATCTATACGCCATTTATGGACACAAACGACCCCTCTCTCTCCCCCTCTCTTCCTCTCTCTCTCTCTCCCTCTCTCTCTCTCTCTCTCTCTCTCTCTCTCTCTCTCTCTTCGTCGCTAGCTCTCTCTCTCGCTCTCACACCCCTCTCCCACACACACTCGATGTCTCTTCCAAATAGTCTGCCCCCCTCCCGCACCCATGCTATCCCGCTACTACACATATCACACCATTCCCCCTTCCGTTATACTAGGTTTACATCATTAGTGGTCTCTCTACTCCACATACACACACTCCCTCTCACAGACAAACGCACGCACAAACACACACAGACACACACAAACACCCATTTATCTAGATCCTCATCTCTCCCCATGTCCGCATGTGTATCTCACACACGCACCCTCTAATTATTTATATGTGTCTCCACGTTACACAACACAAATCCCCATGTACATGTCTCTCTCTATCCTCCAAACACATAGACACAAAGAATCTGTTATCATTGCCTCAGTCTCTAGACATATCACACACGCACATTGTCTCTCTCTCTCTCGCAAACATGCTCAACAAGGGTTTCCCCGTGAATAACTTACCGTCTATTCATCAACAGTCGTGGCAGTACGGCGAACACGAGACATGAAAAATAATAAATCTACATGTGCTTAGACCACCTAGTATGACTACTAGGACTAGAGCAAGCCAAAAAGCGCGCCGCCGTCACCCCCTCCTTATCGGCGACGGGAAAACCTTTGTTTTACACAGTCGATAAGTCATTGTGCTAAGGCCCCACATGCTGAGGCGTTGAATAGAATGTAGATGCTAGTTTACGGAAACAAGTATCGATAATATGTTTGTATCTTCATACTTATATTTCTTCTCTTATAAAAAACTGAGTTGGTGATGATGGTACGCGTGCCATCTTGCAATATAGACCGTCCGATCTATATCTGACGGATGGAAATTAAACTAAAAGATACCCGCACTCCTCTCCACATTTGCAAACAATGCCTTCCCTCGTTCATCCTTATCTCCAACAACCTCATTGTTGAGCAATTAAGAAAGGAAGCATCTGGAACAAACTGGCCTGGTGGCCGCTGCCGGCGTCATCAATCCCCATGCCTCCGCTTAGTCCGACCACCAATCACCACCATGCCACACTCCCCTTCACCTTATCTCCTATTTCTCGAGATATCATTAGTTTTTACACATGGGATTACTCCCGCATGGGTCAATCACAACAAGCGTATTATAAAATAATGCATCTTGATGTTCCGTGCAATGCACGGATCTTGCTAGTACTCCTACAGAAGACTAAGTTGGTGATGATGGTGTGTCTGCCATCCGTCGTTTCTGACCATTAGATCTACATCTAACGACTGTGAGGTAAGTTGTTGCCTTTTCTCACCAATATCCCACTTTTCTACCAATTTGCAGAAAAACCCATACTTAGTATCTTAAAACCAACCACATCCCTCCCTCACCTCACCAAAACAGCCCAAGGAATATATTCTTATTGAAACATAATATATCTCTAGTGATATATTTATATATCAAAATTAGAGTGTTTTGTATCAAGTTTGTGAATAAGTATTATTCTAATTATGATTCGTTGGAACGCACATGAACATTGCTAGTATTTCCAACCATGCATTTTTTTCCTAGTATTCCATAGTTTTGAGTTTTCCATCAAGATATTAGTCACTCATGGTTGATATTTACTTTTAATCATGTACACATATGCACTATGTAACTAGCCTTGCTTACTTTCACTCCTACTTACAATATGTAGAGTATTTAACAAAAGCCTACCACTTTCAACCAGCCCTAGGAAGAATCGGTTGTACAAAATATAGCAAAAACATACCCAAAATTTCTTAATCCACGCCAAAAAGTACTACCTAGTACTCCCTCCATCCCACAATGTAAGACGTTTTTGCAAGCTAGTTTAGCTTCAAAAACATCTTATATTATGGGACAGAGGGAGTACCAATTAGGTTCGTTTAAATCCATTTATGACATGGTTGGCCCACACGTCCTTGCTGACGAGGCAGCTTAAACCAACACATTTTGTTTGACCGTTGACACGAGGGACCCACATCTGACCTTCTATCCTGTTATTTCTCCTCAAATCATTATTTTTCCTTAACATTACTTCAAACAGTACTGATGCGTGTTCGTTGGTGGCGCTGATGATGAGCGAGTTGGCCGCCGCTCCGCCGAATGGGCCGGACGCCGCGCTGGCCTCCGCACAGGTTGGCAGGCTGGCCCGAGTGTGACTCACGAGCGAGCAAGCAGCCGCGGTGGCCTTCGCTCGAGCCAGATGGCTGGCCTTAGCGCGGCGCGCGCGAGCAAGCTGCCGCGCCGCCGTGCGAATCTAGCTAGAAAACCTTGCAAACAAGCAGCTGGACGGAGCTATCTTGGCTAGCTAGCTGCCGCGAGCGCCGGACAGAGCTTGCATCCGGGCTGACGCAAGATGGGCTCTGCACCGCCGGCAGTTTTGACCTCGCCTTCTATCGGCGGCGTTAGCTGCATCCCAGGGCCGAGGATGACTAGTTGGACGGGCCGGAGGTAGGAGGTCACTCGGGGATTTTTGTGCAGACTGACATGTAGGTCCCACAAGTCATAACGCCCGGTCGAATAGAAGGCGTTGACTTAATGGGCGACATGGGCCTTATTTGGATACTCTAAGTCAGAGGTTAGTGTTCGATTCTAACCCTGAACTAACTCTAACCAAAGTGGTGTTTGGATGGCAGGGTTAGATTGACAACAAATTTATCCAAACAAGGCCATGGGTTGAAACGTGCCTATAACGGCACTTTGTAGAGTAGTCGTTTCTTGGTAGGGATGGTTGGTAAGAGCATGTACAATGGTTGATAAGGTAGTCTTATTTTAAGTCTGCCACGTATGCAAGTGGTAGTAGTTTCTTGGCATTACTAGTGGTTTGCATTATTAGGGGTTTCTTGTAAGGAACAATGTACTACTAGCGACAAAAGGCGATTCTAGGTTGCCTTGTACTCCAACAAGTACTACTAGTGGTCGTCGGAGTGTATACCTTGTTTTGTGGGTTCGATCCCGGCCTAATGCACGGCGGCCTTTTTTTTAAATAGTAACTTTGCTGCAAGCCAATATTTTACACGGGTAGTTTGAGTTTTGAAGTCAAACGGACGTGCGGCACCACAATCTAGGTGCACTGGATAGCCTAGCCACGTGAATGGGTTTTCCTTCCCAGCATCTTGTGCCTCGCGTGCTTGCCCTAGCCGCACCTCGCTTGTAGCTTCCTCATCAGCTAGTAGCATATTTAAACTAGCGCCTCCCAATTAAGCCCGAGGAGCCGGAAAAGCCTGGCGGTGCATTTGGAACTGTGCAACATGGCTCTATACGTAAAGTGCTCTACTACTACTTTATAGCTTGTGGCGTTGCACACATGGACTTCACTCCATTATCGGCTCTACTACAAAAGAAATTCCTCTTGACGTGTTTTTTTTGAAACGGAGGCAAAAGCTTTGCTTCATCTCATTCATAAAGAAGGAACTACTAACAAGGTTCGATGAGATCCATTACACCTCCACAAATGGAAGCGAAAAGCCTAGTCTCGCTATATCAAATAACTCAAATGTTCTACCCCCAGAGTAACCGTCGCTAATAAACAGACTGCTAGTGTGTGCGTGAGAGGAACGGCTAAGTAGGCCAGCTACGTGAGAGGAGCGGCTGAATAGAGCACCGGGAGTACCCACTAGGCAACTACGCAGGTGTACTTTCCCTACATTGATACTACAGCGATGGTTCTAGAGAACAGTAGTACCCTCCACTTCCAACTGTAGCTCCTTGGCCCTGAGATTCAAGAGTTCAAAACTGGTGCGCTATACTAGACTAGACTAGAAGTACAGTACATCGCACTACTAATTGAGAAAGTATTACTAGTACTGCTAAAGTACTAGTACTGCTACAATACGAGTACGTACTCCTCCGTCACATAATGTAAGATGTTTTTTGACACTAGTTGGCATGTACAAAAAATAGCAAAAACATACCCAAAATTTCTTAATCCACGCCAAAAACTACTACCTAGTGCCAAAAATTTCTTACTAGTGCTATTATTTACAGTATAATGCAATTCCATAACGTCCCATAATGCTAGTACTAGTAGTAAATAATAGCCTCACCCCTTCGCTAAGGAACGATCTACAGTTGGAAGGGACGAGGCCCTGCAGTTACTACGCTCTTATCTCCTCCACGCCAGTTCCCCTCCCCCCAAAGAGAAGGCAGTTCGTCACTGCTCCCATGGATTCGCCAGGCGGTTCTCCTCCTCATCGGGGCTGGGAGACCTTGGACGATGATCCTCTGGGAGAAGTCTCACGCTACTCCAACGTCCTCACCGCCGCAAGACTCAGTGCTTCCTGCACCAACTTTTTCAAGACGGTGCTTAAACAGGCTTGGGAAAAGGCCATGCTTGTTGGTCTTCCATGCGTCCTCGAGGAGAAGGTTCTTCTATGGGACAATCCTTCAAACAGTCCACCGCTCCCTGGCCATGGTTGCACGTTGACTCCGCTAGAGTTGCCGATGTTGAGAGGTAGTCAGATTTTGTCCGATGAGCAGATCAGTAATGGAGTTTGATCATGTAGTACTTAGTTATTCCATTTCCATCCCGTAATTTCTCTGCTGCTCACCGTCTTATATATAGGTCTGGGTCGGTGCCAATGAAGATTGGCTTGCATACCTCCAGCCGGATACCACCATCATTTTGCACAACATCCATAGCAGTGCGGCCGTTCCAGTAGACCCCTTCTCCACCATTGGGATTGGCCTTCCGGACTAGTTGGGCTTGAATATGTATGATGATGCCTACATGAGATTGAAGAAGATAGCAATTGCGGACCCGCCGATAAAGCGACGCAGCTACGACGATTACTATCTCATTGCGGTGTTCGACATAAGGATTGCCATCAATGCAAGTGGCAGTAATGGCAGAGGCTGGCGCATGTTGGCGGTGGTAGATTTGTACCCCTACACGTTCGAAGATGCCGTGCGCCATCTAGGACGCATCTTCGTGGTGACAAGCCAGGGGACTTGTTTCATCTGTTTGCCATCATACGGTACGGGAGATTACAAACAGAATGCACAAACCATCATTTGCATCCCTAACGATACACTATTTTGCTGGGACCAGTCATCCCCGATCAAAATAAGATCGTCGATCCTGGATGTGCATTTGCATCCGCGATTCGGTTTAACCTGGAACCTTGTAGCTGACTTGGGCATATTGGGATCAACTATCTTAGCAATCGTTACCCATGGTACCACTGATGTGCAACATGGTCACACAATCTATCACGATCGGACTGTCACCATCTACCCAAGTATTCCATTTTTTAACCCTCCCGCCTTCTCTTTCACTGTTGTACTAGTACTTACTAGTACTAGTAGGAGTACTTTTTACCTCGGAGGACGCGTATAGCTAGCTAGGCCCTTGAAGACTTGAACCCACTAGCTACCACCATTTTTGTTTTTCCATGTCTTACTATCTCATCCATGTAGCCAAGAATGGCTATATACAATAAGCCGGTTATTTTAGTTCCTCTATACCGGAGTAGTACTATTTGTTGCACAGTATTACTGACCGCCATATTTGAGCACAACATTATTATGCATGGACCTTGACTATGTATGTCACCATGTGTCCAGATCTGAGATGCCGTGGGTACCAGATGAATGGCACCGAGTTCGACCCCCGTGATGCTACGTGGGTGCCGAGGAACACTCTTGGAGAGTACTCGCTTTTCATTGGGGACAACTACCCCATTGTGAAGCGGATGCCACCTTCCATGCACGACATAGAAGGCCTGCCGTTCATGAAGCATGGTTGTGTCTTCAGTACGCACCACCGGATGAACGACATGTTGGTACACGCTATCCCTAATTTATGCCGCTTCAGCTTGGATGAGTCCCATCGTGTGGAACCGGACTAGAAAGCTACGACAATGATTCTTGTTGCCCACCGCTATGGATCGTGCCATCCATGAAGAACACATGGGACTGGAACCTGGAGGAGGACATGTAGCCCATCTATAACGTGTAAGTGGAGTACGGTAAATTGTGAATGGTAGCGATGTGAATATATGTAGACTAGTCGTGCACAAATTTATCACATGAATTGGAGATGAACTTGTGTGGCATACTGGCATTTGTACTTCAGAATTTATTACTAGTAAATGTGTTATGTGTATGCGCAACTTGTGTGGTTGTTACACGGGCTCCAACATGCTCTTTAAGAAAAAAAAGGTGGCACAACTTTGGATATACGTGACGTGGCGACATCATACAGTAGCATCATTCACTATAGTTGTACTAGTACACTCCTACTAGGACGACAACTCCTATAAAACCTTGCGCTTGGCTCTTTGCCTCTTTGGGAGGTTCAACAGTTCATACTCGTGTGAACCTTGCACTTGGCTCTTCGCCTCTTCGGAAGGTCAAACAATGATGATACTATAGTACAATATGCTTCTGGCAAACTGACACCGATTGTACTGCTGCACGTCCACCGCGAGGGCGATGGCGAGGGAGAGGGAGAGGGAGAGGGCGTTGTAGTTAAAACCCTCTCCTTGTCCTGCGAACCACCGCGTGCGTGGGCGAGGGAGAGGTGTAGTAAGCAAGCTTCTCCTTGTTTGGCGAGTTGACAGGACACATCAAATCAGTACTAGTACTAGTCCATACTGCGTCCTTTTCGGTTAATATGGCTTAACTTGAAACAAGAAAAATACGCTGGTGGTCAACGTATGTAACAATACGCTCTTTACGGTCACTATATAAATTTTTGCAGTGATTATACGATCACTAGCTCATCGTAGAGCACCGTATTGCACCCTACTGACCGGCCACATAGTCGACGTGGCACTTTGTTGACTGGTTAAATTGTCACCTGGTTTCTGGGTCCCACCTGTCAGTTGGCAGTGCAAAGAAAATAGTTAAACAAAACTTTACGCAGGCGCGACAGGAGTCCAACCCTTGCGCGCGAACCACCTTGGTTGTGTATGTGAGTGCATGCACGTGTACTCCCTCGGTCTTCCAACAAAGAGTGTACATCGGCTAAAACACAAAGAGTGTAGTACATCTACACTTCCAATGCATTTAGCCTTTAATCTAAATCGATATTGATTAACTAATGCACCAACTTGTGCTCTAGGCATAGGCTACATGTCTATTCTTAATTACAGCATGCAACGACATTCATTTAATCTTCTTCTCTCAATAGTCGCATGCACACATAAGTCTGCTACTTTTGGGCATTAATTATGCCCTGGTCAATGTGTAAATCTCTAAATTTACAGTCTTTTACGGACGTAGGGAGTAGGTTGAGCACTTGAGCGTGAGTTGTGTGTGTTGCGTCGTGTGCTGTGTGCCGCATGGGTGCGTGAGTGTTGCGTGCGTCCATGTGTACGTGTGAGTGTTGCATGTTGCATGCATGCATGCATGGGGCTTACTCCCTGCCATTGACATGTTCATATTTCAAGCTTCCTCTGTTCCCTCCATATGGTGATACTCCCTCTGTTCCCAAATAGTACGGAGTAAAAGACTCCCTCTGTTCCCAAATATAGAGTATTTGTCTTTCTACAGATTTCAACAAGTGACTAGGTATGGAGCAAAATGAGTGAAGTGAGCGTAGAGGCATAGGGATACTGTAGAAAGGAAGTCCTCGTGATCCATTATTCCCCATCTCGGTCAGAGAGAACTATTCAACTAGTCTTCGCAGTGAAGTGACAATACATGCTGCAGCAGATGGGACACGTAATTAATAAGTTGAACTAGCGTGTTAGTGTTACTAAATCAGCCTTACCCAGTACTGCCATCATGTTAGCCAGTAGAACACGCTTCTGCAAACATGCCTACACACCTCTGTCCTCCATTAACTGACATATGGGCCCTCTTGTGGTAGACCCACATGTCATCGGTGTAACTATTTACACTCCGAATGATGGTATATCCTCGTAGTAGTACTAGTAGAATTGAGATTTGATGCACTTTCTTCCCTGTCTTCCACTCTTCTTCCTCCTCTCTTCTTCTTCCTCCTTTCTTCCCCATTGTCGGCCGCACGCCATTTCCCCCTGCTCACTGCTCGCCCGCCCGCGCCATCTTCCTTGGTAGCTCGCGCGTACCATATTCCCCCGCTCACTGCTCGGCCACACGAGGAGAAGCTTCTTCGCTCGCCCGCCCGAATCCACTTCCCTACTAGCTCGCAGGCACCGAAAACCCCAATGGCAGAACCGACAGACACGCAGATCCGCGATTGGAATTCACTCCCCAATGTTCTCTTGGAGCAGATCTGTAATCGTATGGACCTACTTAGCACCGTCCGTCTAGCCGCATGCTCGGTGTCTTTGTACCGTCTACTCATCTACAACCGGACGACTCTTTTCAAGACACCCTACTTGCTGATGCCCAATCCTCGCAGGTGGCCGAGACACAGACTTGACGATCCTACGGAGGTTGTCGTGGTGCCCCTCGACATGCTACCACTAGCCGTTCACATGTCCTTCATGCACGACCACTATTGCGCGGGCATGAAGGCCAACTGGATCGTCCTCATCCACCAATCCGGTAGTCCGTGGTGTCTCGTGGATATCTACACCCAGCGAGAGATCACCCTTCCATCGTTGGATACCGCCACCATCGATCCTCACGGCCTGCCGAACACTCCTGCCTACTACACACGAGACGCGCCAAGCTTTTAGCTCGACCTCTGTTTGTTGAAAGTTGTAATCTGCGAAGTGCCCACAGCATTAGAAGACTACATGGATTACAAGCTCATTGCCTTGTTCAACATGGGATTAGTCTATCTGGAATCCGGCCGCCATACATGGTTATGGCTCATCGTCAATCCTATTGAGGCAACATTTCTGTCTAATGCTATAGTGCATGATGGCATCGTTTATGCGGTCGACGCAGAGATTGGATGCCTATGCTGGTGGAATCTATCGTCGTGTAATTGTTCTATCCTATCTCATCTTTACCTTATGAATACGACTACTTGTTCATTTTTACAAATTTAGGATATATAGTATGTCTATAACCACATCATTGCTATATGTTCCTCTCATTTCCTAGATTTTTATGACCACACATGTTATTGTTAGAGTTGATATGAGAACAATTGGCATCTAATGATTGTTAGAATAGATATTATGAGCATAACATCATGATTGCTATAGGTTACTCTCATTTCCAAGATTTTTATAACAACGCATGTTATTGCTTAGAGTTGATATGAGAACAGTAGTAGTAAGTGCTATGATACAATATGAGTAGGCTCCATCATAGCTTTTTTCCTCTCATTGTTACATGATGTTTGAACCATGACATATTGCTAGAATATGAAAGTCATTGGCTTATTTTTTAACTTGGGGTATGATTATGACCACGACATTGCATTTCTCTGTCTATGATATGCATCACTGTTATAATAATCTTAATTACACACATACTCTGAACATGATTGTTTATTTTTGTCCTTTTGGTCTCCAATTTGAATTGTTGCAACAGACGCAAATGCGCTGGCCTTCAGGATTCCAGGACCTGGAATCAAACCAGCCGATGGGTGCTGGTTTATCGCTCGTTCAGCTGACGACGGTCATTTGATGCTCATTCACACGTACCAGATTGACCAAACCATTACATCAAACCACATGCAGTACAATGCCTGGGGCGTTCGTGACATTCATGGCTATGGTTGCTTTGTGTTCGAGAAAGATCCCAGCTCCGTTGGGCCAGGCGTATTCAACTAGAGGCAGGTTTACAGCCTTGGCAACCACTCCATGTTCCTCGGGCTCAATTATCCGATCATCCAACCAATCATCAATCATATCACCGGAGATGATTACCGTGCTATGCAACTTCCATTCGCCAGGGGGGACTGTGTTTACACATCATACCATGGGTTTCATGAATCACCATATCCAGAGATTCGTCGACATAGCTTGTTGCCAGATAATCTTCAGTGTGTGAAAGGCATCAAGCTTCCATGCGATGGATTGCTTTTGCAAACCCGACATGCGGCGATGTGGTTCATGCCAACAGCAAATATGCACAACTTGATTCATACTGATATCTAGACTGAGCCATGTATTCTGCTGCTGTAGCAGGACCCTCTTTTGTTGGACATTATGTACTGTTGTTAGTTTGAAGCACTCCTCTGGTTTGAAGGATAGATACCTTTTTGGGATCAAGTGCATCCTAACTCACCTGCGTAGGATGTACTGATAATGATGATGGAGATGTTGTGCAGAAGCCATATATACATAAACACTATTCTGATCATGGGATCCAATTAATATTCTGATCACAACCTGAACTGCCAGAGTAACGCGCCTGAACTTCCCTCTGTACGAACCCGACCTTCGGGTTATCTTCACCACCGTTCCTTCTACCGCGAGTTTTTCTGATCATTCGTGTTGTTTGTGATGTAAGTGTAATGTGGACACGTTTTCTAGAATCTAAATGCTTGTTTTGAGTCAGAATCTAGCTCGTTGGCGGATTTGCTCTTGAGCAATGATGAACATGGGTCTGTTACAAGTGTTTTGCATGTACTGGATGTTATAGAATCTCTAATACGATGAGAATTGGGTTTAGGTACGAGTTTACTCCAGGTTTTGTTGTTATTTTCAAACGAATTCGATTTGGTGTTCCGCCGCCTCTGTTCTTCGTCCCCGGGAGTGGTTTCGGCCGCCGTTGTAGATTTCTAGTTTTGCTGTTCAAATTGGCGGTGGATTTGCATGCATTAGTGAGACTGAATCCTGCCCATGTTGTTAATTTGATTATGCAGGCTCATACAAATCGAAATCGAGTGATTGGATCTTCTGCCTCCCGCCGTGGTTTTCTGTTCGAGGGACAACATGACGAGAATCATTTTCATGTTTATCTGGAGCATGATGACGTTCAAAATGGTAGTTGAATCCTTTTTGCGTTGTTAATTTGATTTGGCTGGCTCATTCATTCCGAAATTGTGGATTGGACTTTTTGCCTCCCGCCGTGGTTCGTTGTTCGAGCGGACAACTTGATGGCGGATCTTTTTTTTATGTTTTATCTAGAGTATGACAACGTTCGAAATGGTTGTTGACCTGTTGGAATTGACCCAAACGATTAAATATGGGAACCAAATTTAATCAGGGTTGTTATTTCAATCATTTGACGTTCTGTTGTACAAGCTGGACTGTTATAACTTTCATACCTAAACTTCCGTGCTCTTTACGCATGCTTTTAGGAGATGAGGCAATAGGATCTAGTATGTTGTTGTTGTTATATAAAAAATCAAGTATGTTTTATGTTGTTGACTTCGTCATGTGTGTATTTGTCGACCTGGACCACAGGCACATGCATCCTTTTTTCCTTTAATCTATGTTTTTGGATAGTTTTTTGATCATCCACTATCTTTAGTAGATGTTGGACTTCTTTCTAATTAATGGTTGAACTTCTGGTTTTCCACATTGCATTCCACATTTGCAAGGTGAAGGTGCATGGTGTTATAGATTTTCTTTTTTTCGTTTTTTATAATTTTAGTTCTTGAGATGTTCTTTTTAGAGTTTGTCTCGTGGGCAATCATGGGATTAGTCCAAGTATGCATGCACTTTTTCTAGATCATCTAAGGGTCGTTGTACAAGCTGGACTTCTGTGTTGTTCATACCTGAACTTCTGTTTTTCCTTCTTTGCAAGGTAATGGAGCAAGTCCAATGTATTTCTTTCTTTTTATGTTATTTTTTATTCTTTTGCATTGCTTTGGATTTTTTTATAGTCCCATGAGCAACCATGGAATTGGCCGACGGATATGCGTATATTTTTTATTTTTTCTAGTACATTTTCATACTTATAATAGTTGTTGGTCTTCAATGAATAACTATCCTGAACTTCTGTATGCTAATCGTTTTTAAAATGTTAATCTGAGGTTTTGACAAAACCCCGAACTTCTATATCTTCACTATTTGAACTTCTTTAATTATAATTATGTTTGCTATATTAGGATTTAAATATTTGTAGACATTGAAATAAGCATTGGGCCTATTGACAAATGTGGTAGCGTGAGGCCAACCAGGGGGGAGGGGGTCCCGACCCCCCTCGCCTCCCCTTGCGAGGCCGAGACAGGAACAAGCCGGAGCAGGCGACGACGCGGCGTGCCGTGTCGTCGCATGCGGAGGCGAGTCCGTTACATCCGTGACCCCACTATCTATCTTAGGGGTGTGGCTCTGGGGTGTGTGTGGTGGGGGTGGAAACAGAATAACCGCATTGCGTCCTATCAAAACC